>NW_020230618.1:442500-475608 GCF_003227715.2 Harpegnathos saltator | reverse complement strand
TGCGCCGACAGCGATTGAACCGGGATACCGGTGCCGCTTTTTTCCCCTTTTTGCCGGCGAGCCGACACGAAAATTGGAGTTATATTTCTCGCGAAATGCCCGACACGTCGCGAGTCCGATCGGCAAAAAGCCCGCGTCCGGATCGATGGGGCGGGCTAAATCGGCTAGGCAGATCGAATACGGAAGTCCGCGGAAGTTCGACGGAAGTGCACGGACGCGGGCCGAGAGTCAGGAAGTACACGTTTCGTTACTTTCACATAAGTCGGGTTCCTCGGGGGTCCTCGTCGTCGTCGTTTCGTCCCACTGCTGTCAGAGATTCGCCGGCCCGCGCGAGCGGTTGCGGTAAGCTGCGCTTTCCGGCCCCGGGATTCCCCGCATCACGGAATGCAACGGCGGGCGAGCGGGCGGCCGAGGCCCGCGAAATCGCGGCTCGCGCCGTAAGGATATTTTAATCTCGGCATTTTAGAATAAACGAACCGCCGCGCTCGGGAATGCTCGTTCAACGGACGGCGACGTTATCGTGTAATTCCCTCGGGCTTTCGGCTTCCTCGTGCGACACTTCGTATCACGGTACATCGGCTGGCATTAATGCAGTCCTCTCCTTTTAGGTGCGCGGGCATTCGCGATCGACGACGGACCGACGATCGTACGCGAGCAAGGCAGGTTTCAAAATTTTTGCTCGCCGGCGCGGCTGCATTCGGAAACGCGCGTCGATGTGCGCGTATTTAATAGGCCTGTTCTTCTCTTTTTATCCGAACCGCCCGGCCGCACCGCGTCGCGTTTTCGCGCTGGAACTTTCTGCGCCTCTCTTCCCTCCAGCGCCAAATACACACTCGTTTCATTTCGGATGGCACAAATGCTGCCTTTTCAACTAAAAGGGAATAGATTGGTGAAAGTTTCAACTTCAGCCTTTCGCTCGTTCCTCTCTCCGGCCGCTTCCCATGCCCCTTCTTCCCAGTTACAAAAGTCAAAATTTCTGCTGAAGAGAAGACGAGCTTAAAAATTCTCGTCCACGGAAAGTTTCAAAGAGTTTCACGTATATTTATAATAGCTCTCGGTTCTGGCTGTTCCTTTTCCGGTTTTTCCGCGCCGGACAAAGGGCCGAAGGGCTGGAAGCTGCACGGAGGGGTGAACTTGTTTCGCGTTGCAAATGCACGCTGTCCGCCCAGCGCGGTCGGTTTCGGATTATCGTGCGTTTTTTGCGAGTGTACGCAGAGTTGTGGTTACACGTGCTCGTCGGTTTGCCGGTAATATATATCTCCTCGGATTTTGCGGCAGGCCGCCCGAAGGATGCGGCCGCCGCGCGTTGGCAGGAGTGCTCGCGGATTTTTCCGCGAAGCAGCAAGAGATTACGGACGGGCACGCATTTCCGTAAGCTCGATAATCCGTGCGAGCTCCCCCGTAAAACACGAAACGTCACACACAACACACACGGAGTTTCGCCGTCCTTTTGGGACTTTTTGTTCCTCCCTGCGATGCGCCGCGCGCGCGCGCGCACGGCGCACGCAGTACGGTTAATTATTTGCGCGGACCGTTGCGACGGACCACAAACCGTTTATTGCGACCCAAATAAATCGGTGTGACTTGTGCGCAAACTCTCGCACCTCTCTTCTCTCTCTCTCTTCTTCTCTTCTCTCTGCGGACATTCAACCGTTGTTATGGTTTAAATCGAATTACTCCAAGTCTGTTGGTGTTTAACGGCCCGCCATGGCCGCGCTGTCCGGGAGGGAGAGTTCTTCGTTCATGCCGCTGTTTGGCAAATTTCGGGCTTCGAGTCCACGTCTGAAGAGACCGGCGGTTTTCTTCGTGCAAAATCGAAAAAGAGCGATTGCAAGTGACACAATTGTGACATCTGTCGCTTGCACGACGGGACTTCTCCTTCCTTTCTTGCGGAATTTTCTGACAAATATTTATTTATAATTCGTTGCATTCGTTGCATTCTGTCGGCAATGTTCGAGATAGGAATGGCGAAGTAGAAGTGAAAAGTTCACGTATGAAATTGTCACTCACGCGCACGTCGTAAAAAGCGCGGAAGATCAATACTTTGACTACGACCGCTGGAAAAATTAACATTTCTCGGTTCCGTCGCATACAAGTGCGACACTTCGCTCCACCAGCGGTTATCGCAAGGATAAGGAAATATTTTCCCGATGACAACCGCGCGATTGCGATATTGCACGAAGAAAACCGCCGTGTCTCTTCAGACGTGACTCGAGCCGAAATTTGCCAACAGCGGCATGAACGAGAACTCTCCCTCCCGTGACAAGCGCGGCCATGGCGGGCGTTAAACACCAACAGACTTTGGAGTAATTCGATTTAACATAACAACGGTTGAATGTCGCAGAGAGAAAGAGAGAGAGAGAGAGAGAGAGAGGTGCGAGAGTTGCGCACAAAGTCACACCGATATTTGTCGCAATAAACGGTTGTGGTCGTCGCACGGCTCTCGCGCAAATAATTAACCGTACTGCGTGCGCGTGCGCGCGCGCGCGCGCGACATCGCAGGGAGGAACAAAAAGTCCCCAAAGGACGGCGAAACTCCGTGTGTGTGTGTGTGACGTTTCGTGTTTTACGGGGGAGCTCGCACGGATTATCGAGCTTACGGAAATGCGTGCCGCCGTAATCTCTGCTGCTTCGCGGAAAAATCCGCGAGCAACTCCCTGCCACGCGCGGCGGCACGCCATCTCGGGCGGCTGCGCAAATCCGAGGAGATATATATTACCGGCAAAACGACGAGCACGTGTAACCACAACTCGCGTACACTCGCAAAAACGCACGATAATCGAAACCGACTGCGCTGGCGGACAGCGTGCATTTGCACGCGAAACAAGTCACCCTCCGTGCAGCTTCCAGCCCTTCGGCCCTTTGTCCGGCGCGGAAACCGGAAAAGGAACAGCCCAGAACCGAGAGCTATATAATATACGTGAAACTCTTGAAACTTTCCGTCGGACGAGAATTTTTAGCTCGTCTCTCTCAGCAGAAATTTTGACTTTTGTAACTGGGAGAAGGGGCAGGAAGCGGCCGGAGAGAGGAACGAGCGAAAGGCTGAGTGAACTTTCACCAGATCTATTCCTTTTAGTTGAAACAGGCAGCACTTTGTGCCATCCGAATGAAACGAGTGTGTAACTTGGCGCTGGAGGGAAGAGAGGCGCGAAGTTCCAGCGCGACGCGACGCGGCGCGGCGCGGCGGTTCGGCTAAAAAGAGAGAACAGGCCTATTAATACGCGCACTCGACGCGCGTTCCGAATGCAGCGCGCGCCGGCGAGCAAATTGAAACCTGCTTGCTCGCGTAACGATCGTCGGCCGCTCGTCGATCGCGAATGCCCGCGCACCTAAAGGAGAGGGACTGCATTAATGCCAGCCGATGTACCGTGATACGAGTGTCGCACGAGGAGCGAAAGCCCGAGGGATTACACGACTACGTCGCCGTCGTGAACGAGCATTCCCGAGCGCGGCGGTCGTTTATTCTAAAAATGCCGAGATTAAAATTCTTACGGCGCGAGCCGCCGATTTCGCGGGCTCGGCCGCCCGCTCGCCCGCCGTCTGCATTCCGGATGCGGAGGAATCCCCGGGCCGGAAAGCGCAGCTACGCACCGCTCGCGCGGCCGGCGAATCTCTGAACAGCAGTGGTGACGACGACGACGACGAGGACCTCCCGCGGAACCCGACTCTATGTGAAAGTAACGACGTGTACTTCCTGACTCTCGGCCGCGTCCGTGCACTTCCGTCGAACTTCCGCGGACTTCCGTATTCGATCTCCTTGCCCGATTTAGCCCGCCCCATCGATCCGGACGCGGGCTTTTTGCCGATCGGCCTCGCGGACGATGTCGGGCATTCGCGAGGAAATATAACTCCAATTTTCGTGTCGGCTCGCCGGCAAAAAGGGGAAAAAAGCGGCCACCGGTATCCGGTTCCAATCGCTGTCGGCGCAGTTTCCACGCGAGAGAGGCAAAAGCACTTCCCGCTGTACACGGTCTCTCTCTCTCTCTCTCTCTCTCTCTGTCCCTCTTTCTTTACCTCTTTCGCTCTCTCTCTCTCGTTTTGTCTCTCTCTCTCTCTCTCTCTCTCTCTCTCTCCCTCCGGTTTAGATTTAATGAATACCGGCTCGGTTAAGATTACAGATTCGCGATACCCGATTGAGGTAACGAGTGATCAAAGGGAATGGATAAGCGGAAGAATCGATCTAAGGGTGCACCGTGCGGAGGGCGAGAGCGCAGCCTCTGTGCGGACCGGCATATTTCGCGCAAAGGATATACCGTTACCAAAGAATTTCGCGGCGTATAGAGACCGGGAGAGAGCGCCGACGAAAGACGACGGACGAATATCGATGTGCGGACACCGGCGCGGCGGTATTACCGAAGCGAATGCAAATTCATATTTACGCCCGGAGCTCCGCGTTACGACGTCGAGTTACATCATCGATATATGTTAACGAGAAAAGGTCTTACTCAGCACAACCTATCGAGGGCGATTAAGTCGGCTGAAAGCGCCAATTAACTCGTCGGCAGTCGGCCGTCAGACAAATCTCGCTTTTATTTTTTTCTTTTCTTGCGCCCAATAATTATATCATCTTCCTTTTACCTTCCTCTCCGTTTGTCTCCTCTTCACCCTTATCGTCTTCCTCCTTTCTTTTCTTTGCTGCGCTTCCAAATAATATTCGTCGATCGTGCTCGTGATCGGTATTTTTCGTTTGAACCTTAAAAATCGCTTGTTGTGCCACAGAGAGAATTTCGCGAGGGAAAGAGGAAAACAGCCTGCTGATGCTGAATCGTTCGCGTCGGGTATCTCGACCTCGCGGCTCGCGGCGGGGATGGCGATATGAATTTCTAAATTACAATATTTTCACCACTTATTCTTTCCCAGAGTCCACGCTCCGTCGTTCGACGGAATTGATTCGTCGCGCGCTGACGGTGCCTCGCGCGGCACCGCGACTCGTGACTGGCTTCCCCCGTGACTGGCCGTCCGGTATTTCCACTTGACAGTTGCATGCTATTATTTAAACTTGACAACGACAAATGGCGGTTGCATACCGCCGCGCGAAAAGCTCGCTTACCGCGCGGGAGGCGGATGGAGAAAATTGCTAAATTAATTTAGTAACGCGGGTGTGCTAAGCCGCGGCCGATAAAGATCCTCTCGAAAAGGGGAGAAAGGGAGGCGCAAGGGGAGGGAAAGAGCCACGACGAGAAAGGATTCGCGGGAGAGAGCGACGGACGGTTGCGTTAAAATGAGCAGCGTGGCGGCGCGGCAGTTCGGGGTTGAACTGAAAGCTCCCTCCCGCTCGCGGTCGCAACGGCTTTTGTTCTCTCGTTCTTCTTGTTCTCCTCCTCTCTTCTCTTCCTCTTTCCTTCTCCTCTCTCTCTCTCTCTCTCTCTCTCTCTCTCTCTCTCTCTTTCTCTTCCTTTTTTATCGAGTCATTTATCTTGCGGCCGCGCACGTCGCCGCGCCAAAGGCAATCGGTGCGGTTGCGTTGATTTGGTGAGCGATCGCCATATCATCGGCGGCCGCTTTGAAGCGCCCACCGCGATCGGGAGAACGGAGAATATACTCTAGCTTCGCTAATTGCGCACATTTCGACGTGTAACAGCGGCTCGGTACACCCGATCGTTTTTTCTCAAACACTTCGCGGACGCGCGCGCGAAGGCAGGAGAAAGCGGTGGGTGGGTGGGTGTAAAATCCGTGGCGAATCCAATGTGTGACCGTCCGCGGACGCAGCCGTCGCGCAAATAAAATAGCCAAACATCTGCGCGATTATCGCGCGAGAATATAACTCCTTCCGCCGCGCCCGCGAAAAGTCAATAACTGTCCGTCGGAGGCGATAACTACACGGCGCGTAGCTCTATCACGTCCGCGGACGCGGCCCGAACACCATTGATAAAATGACGGATGACGGCAATTAATTTCGCAAGCTTCCGCTGCTATCGATCGGCCGGCCGTATTTCAGGGTTGCGGCGGGGAGCAGGGGAAAAGATGAAAGGATTCAGCGGCGCTTTTCCGGGGTAATTCGCTCAATTGAGTCCGGACACGTCCGCGCGTGGCCGACGGGATTTAAATTCAAGAACCTCGTGAACATCCGGAGATGTTAAATTCCGCGGGGCGATTATGGACGTGGATTGGAAAGGTTTTCGCGAAAGAAGAGGACAGAGAGAGAGACAGAGAGAGAAGAGAAGAGAGAGAGAGGGAGGAGAGGGGGAGGAAAGAGAGTCGGGGGAGAGACGCGATATTCGGGCGAAACCGACGATACACTTTCATCATCGTGCGCGAGTGCCGCGCGGAATTGATTAATTAAAATTAACGATCTCGGCGCCGCGCGCGGAACTGCGCGAAACGTCCGTGGAGCGAGAGCGGCCGGGGATGGAAGGGGGAGGGGGCGCGATCGAGTTCCCCCGGGGCTATTTAAGATTTAACGCTCGCGAGATTAATCAAACGACCGGACGTACAAGCGAAAGAAGTCGATTCTCTCCCGGTCGCTTTTCCTCCAGCCACCAACCAGGACTCGCCTCGCGAACGAGGCGGAATGTCTCGCTTCGTTCCCGTCTCCTTCGTCTCTACCCGTCCGCCGTTCCGTGACACCCGCGCGCGCGGGGGGGGGCGGGGGGGGCATCGAGGTCTCGCATGCAAAGGTATGCGCGGAAGTCGTTATAATAATGTACTACAGGCGCGGATTACACAATGCGCCTACTTAACGACGACTAATGCGCCCCGCGTCGCCGGTGAGAAAGCATCGTGTAATCCAGAGCGACGGCGGACTAAACCCGCCTTTTTTCTTCCGTCGTTTCTTCCCGACTGCCGCCGCCCTCTCCCTTCCTGCCGCCGCCACTCGCCGTTCGCAGAGCGGACGGCGACGTTGCATATAGACCCCGCCGTCTTTCCCGGTTACTTTCCCAGCCGTCGGAAAAAGCCGGACTCGTGGCAGAAAAAGCCTCGCGCAAATGAGAATGCAGCTACGCGCGCGAGCGAACGAGCGAGTACCCGGAGAAGTCGCTCGACCCGGTGAAGACAGATCGTCGCACGTTAACCGTCCGTTGCATAATACCGGCGACGATAAATCGCCGGCGGCTAATTAAGTGCACAGACGAAATCGCCGGCTCTCGCCGCCTGCTTAGGCGTATCGATAAGAACGCCCCGGCGGCGGCGGCGTTTCGCAATGACGATTGCACCGGAGACGTCGGTTATTAATATCGAAATCGTGAGCCGCCTCGTCGCGGAGATATTAAATATATCGATAATGCGCGTACCCAGCCACGGAGAGCCAGCCGAAGAGGACGAGAGCGGGAAATTAGAGTCGGTCGCGATTGAAGCGCGCGCGGAAACGCCTGCGATATCAATGCGGAGAGCGATTCTCGCGGATGAGAATTCCGAGCGGAGAACGAAAAAGAGCTCAGGCCGGGTATTACTTTTGGAGCTCTTGAGAGGCAATCGCGGTTCTTCTCGTAATCGGCCAGGTATAAGCCGTATTAGAGAGCGGGGGAGCAGGGGGAATCGTTGAGTGACGCCTTGTTGCTGCTTTAAAAAACACTTTTACGTGTCCCGAAATATTAGACAGATGCCCCGCGCCTGGCTCAAGTTAATTGGCGAACGGCAAACGGTAACGTTCGAGTGTGACGCGAACGAGACAGAGAGAGAGAGAGAGAAAGAAATGAGTCAACGTGCTGTATAATAATTTGCAGCCGTATGGCCGGGGATTTAACACGTTCGCTATCGGCGTCACACGTGTGACCTCTCACAAAAGAGAGAAAGAGAGAAAGAGAGAGGGAGAGAGAGAGAGAGAGAGAGAGAGAGAGGAG
Organism: Harpegnathos saltator; assembly: GCF_003227715.2. Classification (NCBI taxonomy): domain Eukaryota; kingdom Metazoa; phylum Arthropoda; class Insecta; order Hymenoptera; family Formicidae; genus Harpegnathos; species Harpegnathos saltator. The sequence continues at coordinate 467,827 of NW_020230618.1, read as the reverse complement.
AGAGAGAGAGAGAGAGAGAAATAATCTTTTTTACACAGTTTCAGAAAAAGTGCAGAGTAGGAAGCGTTGTGTGAAAAATGAAATGTGCTGAAAGGCACATAGTTATCGCAAAGCAGCCCAGATAGACAGATGCGTGCAAGTATGATAAATCCGGCCGCAAGTTTACTGCTCGATGTGTAAAATTGGTGTCCGTATGGGCGGTGCAAACATGGCACTCAACTATTATCCCATTATAACACGATATAAAAATACAAATGCGAGAGCAACGCGAAAAAAAATGATCACTATTTGCCCCAGACACAACACGTGTCATGTAAACGTATGTAAAAATCTCCGAGTGATTTTTAGCGAATTTGTCGTCGCGAGTAATACAATGAAAAAAATTTACATCCTTGTGCGATGTAAATTTCACGATTAATTCGACACGGTTATATTTGCTCCGTAAGCGTAATCTGAAAAATTGCAGCTCCCATCACACCGGTCGTTTCGCATCACGACGATCGCGGATCGTCTATCCGATGGTGTAGGAATCTCCGTGCTTTTTCTTCCTTTGGCAAAAAAGCGAAGGCGAAGGACGCCAGGCGTAGCGCAATTTGTTAATATTTTTTCGTAACGGCGTGGACGCTTCGAAAAAGAATCCTTTCCTTCGTTACCCTGAAAGGATCGCTATCCGCCCGGACGATCGGCATTCAGAAACGCGCCATCTTTGTCTGCGTTTTACACGCCCGCCGGGTGAATGATATCGTTTGCCTTATGTATACTTTTTTCTCCTCTCACGCCCGAGCATGAGCGTTTAACACGTTTCTGGCGAACAGGGCACATAGTGCAAATAATTAAAAAAATTTTCCCCTTCGCTTGCCGGGACTAGCGCGGCTCCCTCCCGAAGGAGCGCGAGGATAGAAAACAGCCGTGAAAACGGCGCGGCAAGTAGCTACCCGCGGTGTAGCTACCGGCTCTTTTAATTACGACGCGCTATCAGTGCCACTTTGTTGCCTTAGCACGGTGGGGAAATTAACGAGCTTACCGCCGTGCGCGAGGAGTCATTAATTCCCGGCAGACGCCAGAATCTGATGTACAAGTGCGCGTAGCGTGGCGAACACCGCGCGCCACGCAACGTCGCACACGTATACGCCGCGCGGAAATTTCAATTATAACCGGATGTTGATCAATAGTAGAGCTCTCTCTTCTCTCTTCTCTCTCTCTCTCTCTCTCTTCTCTTCCCCTGCCTGTCCCTGTCTTTCTCCGTCGGCGCCCGACGACATCCCGAGGGTAGCTCTAAGAAGCAGCCGAGGCGCGCACGTAATAAATTTTAACGCGCGATGAACCACGGAAATGCATCGTCCCTGCGTGAAAGAGATCCCCTGAGACAGAGGCTCGGAAAATTCCGAGCTCGACTAATATACCCGACGAGTTAAGCTCTTGCGCGAGCAAAAGTGACGCTCTCGCTCGGAAACTGTATCCGCGCGGTATCCGCAACTCCGCAGTCGAACGCTGACCGAACTTTTCCTCTCCGCTCCACCCGGACGAAAATGTCGTGGGGCGAACGCAAAACACGATTCGCAAGTGAAACGGCCTTGTGCTGGGCGTCCGTGGAGGAAGAACAAAAGAAAAAAACGGGACTTGGAATCACATACGATCGCAGCACTTGACGAACGCGCGAGTCCAGAAGAAGATCCCCAGGTCGCGAGTCGGCCGGAGATAGACGACGGCTCGATCGGGTCGTTCACCGGCGCGAATTCCCGGCTATCTTTCCCGAACAGCTGGCGCGGCGGCCAGCGAGAGCGAACGAACACGTGAATCCGAAAGTGAATCACGATACGAGCCGCACGTCGAAAACCCCTCTGCTCCTCTCCCCCTCCCCCTCCCCCCGCCCCACCTCTTCTCCATCTCCTTCTCCTTCTCTCTCTCCTTTTCTCTCCGCCGCGGGGAGGGAAAACTCGCCCATTCGGCCGACGCGAATCGTTAGTCACGAGATTAATCGAGGCGATTAACGCGCAATCCTTATCGTCGGTTCGTTAGCCCGTTATCAGGCCGCGAGAGACGCGCTCGCGCGACCGTTGCTCCGTGAAAAACGCGAGTTCGTTCGAGCGCGCGTCGTGCCGGTGTGCGCGTGCACTTTCTCGAGTGCGTGCGTGCATGCGTGCGTGCGAGTGAAAAAATGCCCGCGTAGAAAAGTGAAAAACCGCGATGCGTTGGCCGCTAATACCGTTGTGCACGCCGGCGCGTGATCCGCTTTAAATGCGCTCGCTCTCGATCGCACCGGCGGCAACGCTTTGACGGTCGCGGCAAAATTTGCCGCTTGCCCTTGTCCGTTTCCTCTCCCCTGGCCGACTTTGCCGACACGTCACGCAGGCTTCGTCCGAGTCATATCTGAGGGTCATCTTTCTCGTACGTTGATTCGGGGGAATCCACACGGGAGAGAAATTCGGGCGGAAGGAACCTCCGCCGAGTCGGATCGAATGAAAATCGAGTCCAGTCGTGAGTCTGACGTGAGTGAGACATTTCATGTGTCAATCCGCGGTAAAGGATCAGTGAAAATTGAGAGACAGCCTCATGATGCGATAAAAGAATGTTGCTGATTAATTTTAACCGCGACTGGAAGAGTTGAGTAAATCGGAGGATAAATATACGGGGCTCCTCGATCGATTTCCTTTTCACAGAGTATCTTAACACACAGCCGTTACGAAATTGCAATTCATCACTGTGCATTATCGGCAATTTTTTGGTTTCTTCACAGAGCAATAAAAGCGGAGATAAAGGTTGGAATAAAGCCATACGCATACGTGACGTTCGAAGCGCAATCCAAAGCGCCTCGCTTGGAAAAATTCGTCGCGCGATCGTCCTTGCCGACTCGGCGGGATTCGGAGGGTCGGAGGGAGGGAAAGGCAACACGCGAAATTGGCATTACAATTTATCCCGACGCTAGTCGTTACTGCGCGTTACATACCTACGAGCCCGATACGATCTCGCGAATTAATGCGATCGCGCGCGGCGTGACACGCGCGCTGCTCCATTAATGGTTAACATCACAAAGTCGCTAATTACACTTTGTAAAGCCGTGATATTTTTCACGCGGCGCAGTTTCCACGCGAGAGAGGCAAAAGCACTTCCCGCTGTACACGGTCTCTCTCTCTCTCTCTCTCTCTCTCTGTCCCTCTTTCTTTACCTCTTTCGCTCTCTCTCTCTCGTTTTGTCTCTCTCTCTCTCTCTCTCTCTCTCTCTCTCTCTCCCTCCGGTTTAGATTTAATGAATACCGGCTCGGTTAAGATTACAGATTCGCGATACCCGATTGAGGTAACGAGTGATCAAAGGGAATGGATAAGCGGAAGAATCGATCTAAGGGTGCACCGTGCGGAGGGCGAGAGCGCAGCCTCTGTGCGGACCGGCATATTTCGCGCAAAGGATATACCGTTACCAAAGAATTTCGTGGCGTATAGAGACCGGGAGAGAGCGCCGACGAAAGACGACGGACGAATATCGATGTGCGGACACCGGCGCGGCGGTATTACCGAAGCGAATGCAAATTCATATTTACGCCCCGGAGCTCCGCGTTACGACGTCGAGTTACATCATCGATATATGTTAACGAGAAAAGGTCTTACTCAGCACAACCTATCGAGGGCGATTAAGTCGGCTGAAAGCGCCAATTAACTCGTCGGCAGTCGGCCGTCAGACAAATCTCGCTTTTATTTTTCTTTCTTTCTTGCGCCCAATAATTATATCATCTTCCTTTTACCTTCCTCTCCGTTTGTCTCCTCTTCACCCTTATCGTCTTCCTCCTTTCTTTTCTTTGCTGCGCTTCCAAATAATATTCGTCGATCGTGCTCGTGATCGGTATTTTTCGTTTGAACCTTAAAAATCGCTTGTTGTGCCACAGAGAAGAATTTCGCGAGGGAAAGAGGAAAACAGCCTGCTGATGCTGAATCGTTCGCGTCGGGTATCTCGACCTCGCGGCTCGCGGCGGGGATGGCGATATGAATTTCTAAATTACAATATTTTCACCACTTATTCTTTCCCAGAGTCGCACGCTCCGTCGTTCGACGGAATTGATTCGTCGCGCGCTGACGGTGCCTCGCGCGGCACCGCGACTCGTGACTGGCTTCCCCCGTGACTGGCCGTCCGGTATTTCCACTTGACAGTTGCATGCTATTATTTAAACTTGACAACGACAAATGGCGGTTGCATACCGCCGCGCGAAAAGCTCGCTTACCGCGCGGGAGGCGGATGGAGAAAATTGCTAAATTAATTTAGTAACGCGGTGGTGCTAAGCCGCGGCCGATAAAGATCCTCTCAGAAAGAGGGAGAAAGGGAGGCGCAAGGGGAGGGAAAGAGCTCACGACGAGAAAGGATTCGCGGGAGAGAGCGACGGACGGTTGCGTTAAAATGAGCAGCGTGGCGGCGCGGCAGTTCGGGGGTTGAACTGAAAGCTCCCTCCCGCTCGCGGTCGCAACGGCTTTTGTTCTCTCGTTCTTCTTGTTCTCCTCCTCCTCTTTCTCTCCTCTTTCCTTCTCCCTCTCTCTCTCTCTCTCTCTCTCTCTCTCTCTTTCTCTTCCTTTTTTATCGAGTCATTTATCTTGCGGCCGCGCACGTTCGCCGCGCCAAAGGCAATCGGTGCGGTTGCGTTGATTTGGTGAGCGATCGCCGATATCATCGGCGGCCGCTTTGAAGCGCCCACCGCGATCGGGAGAACGAGAGAATATACTCTAGCTTCGCTAATTGCGCACATTTCGACGTGTAACAGCGGCTCGGTACACCCGATCGTTTTTTCTCAAACACTTCGCGGACGCGCGCGCGAAGGCAGGAGAAAGCGGTGGGTGGGTGGGTGTAAAATCCGTGGCGAATCCAATGTGTGACCGTCCGCGGACGCAGCCGTCGCGCAAATAAAATAGCCAAACATCTGCGCGAATTATCGCGCGAGAATATAACTCCTTCCGCCGCGCCCGCGAAAAGTCAATAACTGTCCGTCGGAGGCGATAACTACACGGCGCGTAGCTCTATCACGTCCGCGGACGCGGCCCGAACACCATTGATAAAATGACGGATGACGGCAATTAATTTCGCAAGCTTCCGCTGCTATCGATCGGCCGGCCGTATTTCAGGGTTGCGGCGGGGAGCAGGGGAAAAGATGAAAGGATTCAGCGGCGCTTTTCCGGGGTAATTCGCTCAATTGAGTCCGGACACGTCGCGCCGTGGCCGACGGGATTTTAAATTCAAGAACCTCGTGAACATCCGGAGATGTTAAATTCCGCGGGGCGATTATGGACGTGGATTGGAAATGGTTTTCGCGAAAGAGAGAGACAGAGAGAGAGACAGAGAGAGAGAGAGAGAGAGAGAGGGAGGGAGAGGGGGGAGGAAAGAGAGTCGGGGGAGAGACGCGATATTCGGGCGAAACCGACGATACACTTTATCATCGTGCGCGAGTGCCGCGCGGAATTGATTAATTAAAATTAACGATCTCGGCGCCGCGCGCGGAACTGCGCGAAACGTCCGTGGAGCGAGAGCGGCCGGGGATGGAAGGGGGAGGGGGGCGCGATCGAGTTCCCCCGGGGCTATTTAAGATTTAACGCTCGCGAGATTAATCAAACGACCGGACGTACAAGCGAAAGAAGTCGATTCTCTCCCGGTCGCTTTTCCTCCAGCCAACCAACCAGGACTCGCCTCGCGAACGAGGCGGAATGTCTCGCTTCGTTCCCGTCTCCTTCGTCTCTACCCGTCCGCCGTTCCGTGACACCCGCGCGCGCGGGGGGGGGGCGGGGGGGGGGCATCGAGGTCTCGCATGCAAAGGTATGCGGCGGAAGTCGTTATAATAATGTACTACAGGCGCGGATTACACAATGCGCCTACTTAACGACGACTAATGCGCCCCGCTCGCCGGTGAGAAAGCATCGTGTAATCCAGAGCGACGGCGGACTAAACCCGCCTTTTTTCTTCCGTCGTTTCTTCCCGACTGCCGCCGCCCTCTCCCTTCCTGCCGCCGCCACTCGCCGTTCGCAGAGCGGACGGCGACGTTGCATATAGACCCCGCCGTCTTTCCCGGTTACTTTCCCAGCCGTCGGAAAAAGCCGGACTCGTGGCAGAAAAAGCCTCGCGCAAATGAGAATGCAGCTACGCGCGCGAGCGAACGAGCGAGTACCCGGAGAAGTCGCTCGACCCGGTGAAGACAGATCGTCGCACGTTAACCGTCCGTTGCATAATACCGGCGACGATAAATCGCCGGCGGCTAATTAAGTGCACAGACGAAATCGCCGGCTCTCGCCGCCTGCTTAGGCGTATCGATAAGAACGCCCCGGCGCCGGCGGCGTTTCGCAATGACGATTGCACCGGAGACGTCGGTTATTAATATCGAAATCGTGAGCCGCCTCGTCGCGGAGATATTAAATATATCGATAATGCGCGTACCCAGCCACGGAGAGCCAGCCGAAGAGGACGAGAGCGGGAAATTAGAGTCGGTCGCGATTGAAGCGCGCGCGGAAACGCCTGCGATATCAATGCGGAGAGCGATTCTCGCGGATGAGAATTCCGAGCGGAGAACGAAAAGAGCTCAGGCCGGGTATTACTTTGGAGCTCTTGAGAGGCAATCGCGGTTCTTCTCGTAATCGGCCAGGTATAAGCCGTATTAGAGAGCGGGGGAGCAGGGGGAATCGTTGAGTGACGCCTTGTTGCTGCTTTAAAAACACTTTTACGTGTCCCGAAATATAGACAGATGCCCCGCGCCTGGCTCAAGTTAATTGGCGAACGGCAAACGGTAACGTTCGAGTGTGACGCGAACGAGACAGAGAGAGAGAGAGAGAAAGAAATGAGTCAACGTGCTGTATAATAATTTGCAGCCGTATGGCCGGAGGATTTAACACGTTCGCTATCGGCGTCACACGTGTGACCTCTCACAAAAGAGAGAAAGAGAGAAAGAGAGAGAGAGAGAGAGAGAAAGAGAGAGGGAGAGAGAGAGAGAGAGAGAGAAATAATCTTTTTTACACAGTTTCAGAAAAAGTGCAGAGTAGGAAGCGTTGTTGAAAAATGAAATGTGCTGAAAGGCACATTAGTTATCGCAAAGCAGCCCAGATAGACAGATGCGTGCAAGTATGATAAATCCGGCCGCAAGTTTACTGCTCGATGTGTAAAATTGGTGTCCGTTATGGGCGGTGCAAACATGGCACTCAACTATTTATCCCATATAACACGATAAAAAATACAAATGCGAGAGCAACGCGAAAAAAATGATCACTATTTGCCCCAGACACAACACGTGTCATGTAAAACGTATGTAAAAATCTCCGAGTGATTTTTAGCGAATTTGTCGTCGCGAGTAATACAATGAAAAAAATTTACATCCTTGTGCGATGTAAATTTCACGATTAATTCGACACGGTATATTTGCTCCGTAAGCGTAATCTGAAAAATTGCAGCTCCCATCACACCGATCGTTTCGCATCACGACGATCGCGGATCGTCTATCCGATGGTGTAGGAATCTCCGTGCTTTTTCTTCCTTCGGCAAAAAAGCGAAGGCGAAGGACGCCAGGCGTAGCGCAATTTGTTAATTATTTTTCGTAACGGCGTGGACGCTTCGAAAAAGAATCCTTTCCTTCGTTACCCTGAAAGGATCGCTATCCGCCCGGACGATCGGCATTCAGAAACGCGCCATCTTTGTCTGCGTTTTACACGCCGCCCGGGTGAATGATATCGTTTGCCTTATGTATACTTTTTTTCTCCTCTCACGCCCGAGCATGAGCGTTTAACACGTTTCTGGCGAACTAGGGCACATAGTGCAAATAATTAAAAAATTTTCCCCTTCGCTTGCCGGGACTAGCGCGGCTCCCTCCCGAAGGAGCCCGAGGATAGAAAACAGCCGTGAAAACGGCGCGGCAAGTAGCTACCGCGGTGTAGCTACCGGCTCTCTTAATTACGACGCGCTATCAGTGCCACTTTGTTGCCTTAGCACGGTTGAGGGAAATTAACGAGCTACCGCCGTGCGCGAGGAGTCATTAATTCCCGGCAGACGCCAGAATCTGATGTACAAGTGCGCGGTAGCGTGGCGAACACCGCGCGCCACGCATCGTCGCGACACGTATACGCCGCGCGGAAATTCAATTATAACCGGATGTTGATCAATAGTAGAGCTCTCTCTCTCTCTCTCTCTCTCTCTCTCTCTCTCTCTCTTCCCCTGCCTGTCCCTGTCTTTCTCCGTCGGCGCGCCGACGACATCCCGAGGGTAGCTCTAAGAAGCAGCCGAGGCGCGCACGTAATAAATTTTAACGCGCGATGAACCACGGAAATGCATCGTCCCTGCGTGAAGAGATCCCCTGAGACAGAGGCTCGGAAAATTCCGAGCTCGACTAATATACCCGACGAGTTAAGCTCTTGCGCGAGCAAAAGTGACGCTCTCGCTCGGAAACTGTATCCGCGCGGTATCCGCAACTCCGCAGTCGAACGCTGACCGAACTTTCCTCTCCGCTCACCCGGACGAAATGTCGTGGCGCGAACGCAAACACGATTCGCAAGTGGAAACGGCCTTGTGCTGGGCGTCCGTGGAGGAAGAACAAAAGAAAAAAACGGGACTTGGAATCACATACGATCGCAGCACTTGACGAACGCGCGAGTCCAGAAGAAGATCCCCAGGTCGCGAGTCGGCCGGAGATAGACGACGGCTCGATCGGGTCGTTCACCGGCGCGATTTCCCGGCTATCTTTCCGCAACAGCTGGCGCGGCGGCCAGCGAGAGCGAACGAACACGTGAATCCGAAAGTGAATCACGATACGAGCGCACGTCGAAAACCCCTCTGCTCCTCTCCCCCTCCCCCTCCCCCCGCCCCACCTCTTCTCCATCTCTCTCTCTCTCTCTCCTTTTCTCTCCGCCGCGGGGAGGGAAAACTCGCCCATTCGGCCGACGCGAATCGTTAGTCACGAGATTAATCGAGGCGATTAACGCGCAATCCTTATCGTCGGTTCGTTAGCCCGTTATCAGGCCGCGAGAGACGCGCTCGCGCGACCGTTGCTCCGTGAAAACGCGAGTTCGTTCGAGCGCGCGTCGTGCCGGTGTGCGCGTGCACTTTCTCCGAGTGCGTGCGTGCATGCGTGCGTGCGAGTGAAAAAATGCCCGCGTAGAAAGTGAAAAGCCGCGTGCGTTGGCCGCTAATACCGTTGTGCACGCGCGGCGTGATCCGCTTTAATGCGCTCGCTCTCGATCGCACCGGCGCGCAACGCTTTGACGGTCGCGGCAAATTTGCCGCTTGCCCTTGTCCGTTCCTCTCCCCTGCCGACTTTGCCGACACGTCACGCAGGCTCGTCCGAGTCATATCTGAGGGTCATCTTTCTCGTACGTTGATTCGGGGGGAATCCACACGGGAGAGAAATTCGGGCGGAAGGAACCTCCGCCGAGTCGGATCGAATGAAAATCGAGTCCAGTCGTGAGTCTGACGTGAGTGAGACATTTCATGTGTCAATCCGCGGTAAAGGATCAGTGAAATTGAGAGACAGCCTCATGATGCGATAAAAGAATTGCGCATTAATTTTAACCGCGACTGGAAGAGTTGAGTAAATCGGAGGATAAATATACGGGCTCCTCGATCGATTTCTTTTTCACAGAGTATCTTAACACACAGCCGTTACGAAATTGCAATTCATCACTGTCATTATCGGCAAATTTTTTGTTTCTTCACAGAGCAATAAAGCCGGAGATAAAGGCGGAATAAAGCCATACGCATACGTGACGTCGAAGCGCAATCCAGGCGCCTCGCTGGAAAAATCGTCGCGCGATCGTCCTTGCCGACTCGGCGGGATTCGGAGGGTCGGAGGGAGGGAAAGGCAACACCGCGAAATTGGCATTACAATTATCCCGACGCTAGTCGTTACTGCGCGTTACATACCTACGAGCCCGATACGATCTCGCGAATTAATGCGATCGCGCGCGGCGTTGACACGCGCGCTGCTCCATTAATGGTTAACATCACAAAGTCGCTAATTACACTTTGTAAAGCGTGATATTTTCACGGATAAATATCGGGAATGCACGAAAACGTAGAGCGCCGCGAATAATTCCGGCCGCGTGTATGTACGTGCGCGTACGTGTGTCACACGTACTACTTGTCACTGTGTGTGCCGCTTTACATTTATACGCCGGCAGTGTCTCGTTCCGGAGACCGTTAGTTAGTTAGCAGCGCGCGCATAAAACCCTCTAGAACATAAAGAGGCGAGCGAACGAGCCGTAATCGAATTATGCGCGAACATCATGCATCTCGGATCAACGCACTGTGTGGTATCGGATGAATTTTCTGGGTCGCTGCGGATGCCGTCTCGTCTCGCCTCGCCTCGCCTCGCCTCGCCTCGTCTAGCCTAGTCCAGCTTCGTTGGGTATCGAGCGAGCGGGCACGATCGTACGCTAACGGGCTTCGCTAACCAATTGCATCGCTATTATCTCTATTCCGAATTAATCCGCGGCGTACTGCAGGAGCCGCCTAGGTACAACCCGGCCCGGAATCCGCATTTTCGATGACGGCTGTCCGATACGGATTGTCGCGCCGCGTTGTAAAGCGCTCGGAACATAAGAGAGAGATGGATGGATGGATGGATGGAGATTAACCGTTGCGCTGCGATCGAGCATGGACATTAAAAATTCACCGTGAGCGAGATGGATCGATAGAGAGAGAGAGAGAGAGAGAGAGAGAGAGAGAGAGAGAGAGAGAGAGAGAGAGGGAGAGAGAGAGGAGGGGACCCCAATTGGCGATTATGTCACAACACGGCCTAAGTAATCGCGGATTAACCAGCTCCGTTTCATTCGCTAAATTGCTCTACGATGCGCAAACGAGACACTAATTTCCCGATGAATTCGCGGTCCAGTGCGAAATTCGCGATGAAGGAGATCCCCTCGCTTTTAAATGGCTTTCTCATTTGGTGCAACGTGTTTGAATACTACGATGGAGGGGGGAGGGGGGAGAAAGAGATACAGCGCGCTGCGGAATTTACTACGGTAAAAGCGATTTCGCGGCGGGGCTATGCGCGAGCGAGCGCCGCATCGGGACGTCGAATTTTAAAGCGTGCAAACTGCACCGCGCAAATAACGCCCGCGTAATGTTCGCCGCCAATTCCATTTGCCGATTGCGCGCAACTTAAAACGCCAAATTGACGGTAATCGGCCATTCCGAATTAACTCACGGCGCGCGTTCCGCGAACTTCATACCGACGCGATTCTCCGTGCTCTCTCCGTTTCTCGCCGTTTCTCCCTTGCTCGCTCTCTCTCTCTCTCTCTCTCTCTCTCTCTCTCTCTCTCTCTCTCTCTCTCTCTCTCTCTCCCGACATTTTCTACGGCAATTTTTCAGCTTTAAGTGATACGTTCGATCGCCGGGCTAGCGTCACGTATAAAGTAACTCAACGGTACGCGTTGCGAAAGCAGCGGTTGCACCACACCAAAAATACATGCCGCAGGTTGGCGGCGGCTGCGGCGGCGGCGGAACGAGCATCTCCCGAAGCCTGGAATTTCAAATCGCGCGAACCGCACCCTGTAAATAATTCCAGGACTATTCGGACGGCAAGGAGGGGAAAGAAAGGACCAATTCCATGAGTCGTCCGTGGCCGAATATGCTCGCGCGGAAAATTACGATCGAGATAGCGCGGTAAATTAAAGGGAGATAGAAGAAGAGAGAGTATGTGGAAGGAAAAAAAGTGACGGAATATTGTCAATTAAGTTAATAAAATCATGGCGTGGCCGATAATCTGATGGCGACTGAGGCGTCCGTTTCCGTTCGACAAGAGCTTCATGAGGATCGCGAGCGGGCCGTGCCGCGAAATCAGAGTGTCAATTCTGCGCTGAGTGCGTTTCCGCGTCGTTGCGAGCCTCAATTTGCGGAAATGCCTAAATGTCGTAAGTGAGAAAGCTCGGAGGAAAAATAGTCGAGCCACTTTGAGAGCATAACGTACTTAATACAAAGCATATTAGGGGACGCTTATCTTCGTCAACTGCGTATTTCTCTTAAAAACCCGGATTTCCGCTTGCTTCTTCCGCCCGTTTCTCTCCAGCTCCTCTTCTCTTTTTCCACAATTCCCATCGCACCGGATTCGTCCCGCGGATGCGACACGACGTCACTCGTCACCTCGCGGTCAACGATACCACGACGACGTCTTCCTCGACGAAATTAATTTCACGCGGATAATCAGAATCCTCATTGAAATCCAAGGCGAGTAGGCGAGGGTGACTCCTCCTCCCGTTCGTCTTCATCCTCAAACGTCGTTTTAACGTACTCGACTGAGACGTGTCTAGGAAGTCTCTCGCAGTACGTGCTCTCTTGATCACTCCCAACCCCTTTCCCGACCAGCCGTTAACCTATATGTTATCGCGTGCCGCATTACGGCAGGTAAGAAGACAGAAGGAAAGCTCGACGAGATCGAAGAGAAAAAGTAAGGGAGAAAAGAGAGAGAGAGAGAGAGAGAGAGAGAGAGAGAGAGAGAGAGAGAAGCACACATAGGCACGTTACTTTCATATCAATTTCCATGAAACTGTCAGCATGAAACTTTCGTTCCTCATCGATCGTAAATTCTTCGCGGATCCGTTTTTCGCTCGCGAACCATCTACAAGAGACGACGACGACGACGACGACGACGACGACGACGACGACGACGACGACGGGGTATCCGACGGATAACGAAGTTCCCTGTCGGCGCGCACCCATCTTCCCCTATCTCCCCTCAACCCCTTCTCGTCCTCCTTTGCTGCTTCTTTCGGCTTCCACAGTCGCGACATCCGATCCATCGTATCTTAGCCCACGCGCGCTCCTCAGACCGATGCTATTATTCTGCTTCGGGACAACGAACTTTACCTGGGGGGAGGGGGAGGGGGAGAGAGAGGGATCCTCGTGGGGAAACGACGGCGGCGTGATGGGGCCGCGGGACGAAGCCGGGGCTTAGCTCGGCAGAAAGCGTCGCGAAAAATAACGTACACGTCGAGTCGCGCGCGCATCACTGACTCATCGCATTTTTACGTTTGCGTCCGAGTCTGCGCCGCCCCCCTCCAATTTTGCCGTTCCTGGCAAAAGCGGAGGGGCCGAATTTCCCGGCGGCGGAAGACGAAGCGGGCACGGGCGCGGAAAAGGAAACATTCGTCACTCGAGATCTCGAGAACGGTTTCCGGGTGTCTTCATCAGCAGAATCGGCGGATTCGATTTCAGATTTGGTGCGCGCGCGCGCGGCCAGAGTCACGCTCCGCGAGCCGAATGTCGATTTTATTATCGGCGTTTGTTTCCGAGACGAGGAAGGGAAAGAACACGGAAGGCAAAAGGGAGAAAAAGAGATTGTCGCCTCCGCGACACAGAGAGCGCGGCAAAGACACGCATTACGAGAGCGTTACGAGCGCGTAGAAATGAACGAGTGCGACGAGCGCTGCAATCTATCGGCAACTCATCGGCTTTCCGGAGAAAGCAACTTTCTCGGAGGTAATGCACGGCGGAGTTATTATTCAGCGACCAATCGGATTACGGCCGGCGCTCGTAAATATCCGCGATCGTATCTGGGCTCTTTCGCCGGCCGATCGATGGTAATCGAGCAGCTTTGCGGGAGCCCAAACGAGAAACAAAAGGGACGAAGCGCCGCGCGAAATTAGGGGAGAACGTGCTGCCTCTCTCTCTCTCTCTCTCTCTCTCTCTCTGTCTTTCCATCTATCCTCTCGACGACGACTTAACGGGAACGCGCTCGGGAACCGGTCTTGCGGCTACACCGCAACAAAACGAGCATAAATTCGCCGCCGATCGACCGCTAGGTAACCCGACAGCGCGTCCGCTGATGCAACCGGCCGGCCAGGAACACCGGCCGGTTTGCGCAAGAAGACAGCGTCGGCGATTCTAAATGATTCAGCTCGTGTACCTAGCCCGGCCCGGATTCAATAGCGCTAACAAATTGTTCGCGGTGGTCGGCGCACCGACAATCGCGGTCCTGCGCTGCGCGCGTACCGGCTCTGTACCAGCGGGATAGGGAGGGGGGGAGAGGAAGGGGAGGGAACGAAAGCAAGTCAGAGGGAGGAAGAGAGAGAGAGAGAATCTCGGGAGAGCGAAGGTGCGAGTGACAGAGAGACAGGGAGAGAGAGGAGAGAGAGAGAGAGAGAGAGAGAGAGAGAGAGAGAGAGGGGGAGGGGAAGAGAAACTGGTATCAATGCCGTGGTAGCCCGCTTTGATCGCGCAATTAAATTTCAACGGGATATTAAATTTTAATTAGAGTCCAAATAACGGCCGCTGCGGGATACGCGCATATAATTCAAAATCGAACGTGCGCCAAACGCGCGGTCCGAACTATCGGGCCACCGACCTGTCCGTGTGGTTTCCTCTCTCTCTCTCTCTCTCCCTCTCTCTATCCCCCTTCTCCGCCCTCTTTCTCCATTCTTCCATGTGCGGGCGTACAACTCGCTCCTCGTCGCGACAAGCCGCGGGTGCCTATTCACCGCGTCGTGCGTCGCTATCTCCGGGCTATCAACCTCGCGCAACCGGATCCAGTTAAACCATCGGGAACGCGCGCGGCCTCGTAATAAAAGCCCCCGTAAGAGCCGATGGACACAGCCCGACGGGAGAATGTCGAAAAATGTGAGCCGGGACGACGACGCCCGTCGTCGAACTCGTTACCGATAATGACTCGTGATTACGTGATTGCGCGAAGCGATCGCGCAAGACAAGGTCTCCGCGAGTCGGGTCTCCTGCGAAGGAGGTCGGAAGTGTGCCGGCTGAAACCGGTCCTCTACCTGCCTGTTCCGCGTACGCTGGAGCGCACCGGAGGTGCATTATGCCGCGCAACGGCGGAGGTGGCGGAGATATTTCCCCGTCGGATATCGACTTCTCTTCTCGCCGTCCCTACGGACAGAGACGAATGGCTGGCGCTCGAGGGGAACGTCCCGATTATATTTTCTCGCCTCGTATAACCGGCCGTACACGACTGTCTCTGCGTTTATCTCCCGTCGCGTCGCGTCGCGTCGCGACGCGTCGCGACGGCCGCGCGCGCTTTTACATTCGCGTCTGGAACCAATACCATGTCGCGACACGTATGCCATTGGATTTTCTTCCCAAGTTCCAGCTGACGTGTGCGTGCGCGTGCGTAAGGACGCCGATGGAAATGGCCATGATATTCGAGGCTTTTCCCGTCGCGCGACAGCCTTTCCCCGTCGTCGTCGTCGTCGTCGTCGTCGTCGTTGCGCGCTGTCTCGCCCGACACAATTTCTGCCGTTTCTCTTTTATTCATCCGCTTAAAAGAGCGTGGCCGACGTGACGCGAATGCGGAGCGTGAGTATGAATCTCTCTCTCTCTCTCTCTCTCTCTCTCTCTCTCTCTCTCTCTCTCTCTATTTCTATCTGTCTCTCTCTCTGTCTCCCTCCCACTCTCTCTACCGAGACAGGCGTGCAATCGAGCGGGAATTAATAAGACATGGAGACGAGACAAACTCGTTCGGCGAAGCCGAAAACCGATACAGTCCTCGTGCGGAAGTTGGAGCGTGGAGAAAAGCGGTGAAAGGGTGAGAAGGGGGTGAACGCGAGGGGTGACACGGCGAGACGCCGAGCGGTGTGGGAATAATAAACTTCAAATCGTTGCGCGACTCGTGCGTGTGCAAGAAGTAGATAGACGGCGAAGGAAGAAGGGGGGGGGGGAGGAGCGGGCGTCGAGAAAGGTGGATTCAAAATTCATCCGGACCCTATACCCTTCGACTACTTTCAGCGCGATTAATAGCGAGATTAACTTGAGCACGCGGAATTATTTATGGCGGTATTTAAAATTTTTTTTACACGGCGCGCTCTCCGCTCTTTCTGCTCATTATAAAGGCAAATAATGAAAAATAAACGCTGCGTTATTCCTGCCCGTTACAACGTAAATTATCGCGCCATTATTTACCGCGATCGCGACTACTGATTCGACTTGCCGCACTGGCAGAAAAGAGGAGGAAGAGGAGGAGGAGGAGGAGGGGGGGGGATTAATGTTTCGTAATACAGCCGAATTGCGGTACCGCGCGATTTACAAACTATCACGACGTCGTCCCGTCGACTCGTCCGCACCACCGAGTGATCCGCGAGTCGCCGACGACGAGGGAGATGGTTCGACCGTTTCCGGACGGTCCGCAAACGGACGATTCGAATTGCGATGTATAAATTATATTCCGTCGAGCGCGAATCGCGTAATTAATTTCATTAAAATTTATCGGCCAAATTAAAACCGTACGTTATAATTGACACGAACATATCCAAACACATGTGTGTGTGTGTGTGTGTGTGTGTGTATATGTATGTGCGTGTGTGCACGCGCGTATGCGTGCGCAGTGAATCCCAAACTGCGTGCTCGGTTTACCCGGGGAATACGCGGATAAGAAGCGCGAGCGTCGTGCGTCGTCGCGTTCATCTAAATCCTGAGAAAGCGCCGGCTATACGATTTCAAACCGACTTCGCTCTCTCTGATCGAGGTCGGTAGATACACACGAAAGTGTCGAGTGTCGAGACCTCGCGGTCTGCTCCTCCCCCTTGCCCTCCTCGTCACGGACCGCACGGAAGCACTCTTACTCTCTCTCGCTCTCTCGAGACAAACCAAGTTGCGACGGTGACGAGGGTAGCGGTCGGTGCCTCAAGGAAAACACGGTTCACGTAGGGTTGAATTGAAGGGCGGGAGGAGGAGGGGGGCAATTTCTGCAAGCGACGTTGCGGTGAAATTCTAAATTTTTGCTACTTTGTTACCCCTCCCCCTCGTGCTATATTTCCCTTCGCGCTGTTCCTATCTCGCCTCCGCGCGCTGTTCCGCCGCCACTTTTCTCGCTTTATATTACGCCGATAACTTTCATCCCTTCCCCGTCCGACCGCATCTCCACCCGCTGCCAGAACGATAATATCTTTCTCGCGGATAAACCGCCTCCTAAAATATTTCAATCCGCTATCTCAGCGCGGCCGACGCTCCCTCCCCCACCCCCCTGCCTCGTCTCCTCGCAGTCCGACTCACCCTCACGCCAGCGCTAACTTCTGATATCAAAGGGATCCGAGAACGATATGCATTTTTCTCCGGCCTTCCGGTTCACCCCTTCGCGCCGAGTGGCCGCGCGAGCGAGCGGCAATCTCTGGCATTTTACTGGCCAATGTAATACGTTTCTTATGGTCTCGTGCCGCGCCACATCGCGCTGCGCGGCGCGGCGCGGAGCAGCGCGGCGCGGAGCGGAGCGGAGCTGCCTCGCGCTCGCTCACTCGGCGAGAGCCGCCGATAAATTTTTCACGGACTGGCTGGAAGCTTCCTGACCCACTTCTCGCCGCTGCTGTTCATTGTTTTTGCTCCCTCGCATTCTCTCTCTTTCCTCCCTCCGTCACCCCCTCCCCCCTCTCCGTCGATTTCTGCGGTCGTAGTGTATCTCCGCGTAACAAGCGGCGCGAGGAGCTCCGGCAGGCTCCGATGAACGATGCATGTTTTAGCGCGGGATATCCCCGCGGGGACGGAAATCCTCGAATGATATTCGGGAACAGCGATAGTCTCGATACTTGTTGTACGCGCGGTCAATAAATAAGGAAGAACAAGGGAAGCCGCCGCTCACTTTCATCGCGAGCCTCGTGCGTCGACGTTTCCTCCTGCCGCGCTTGCTCTCCCTTTATCGGGCTATCGACGCGCCGTCTCTCTCAGACGGCGGCTGGGAAATTTTGCTAACGCGAGGGTCTCGAACTCTGCTTTACGCGAAACATACTTTCGTTTAACGAGCCGCGCGAATTCCGTTCGTTATTGACGCTGCTGCTGCTGCTGCTGCTGCTGCGCATGAAGTCTGCACAGAGCGGCGTTATTTTTGCGCGGAGTATCGAATTCGTACACCGCGAACATCGTCGCCAAGAACTCTTCGTTCTTCGCGCCGAACGAACGTGTGTATATCAGGTATCGATAGAGAATCTCGACGCACGGTGGCGAGAGGCGGGAGGAGTCAAAGAGCGGAGGACGTAGCGGCTCGTTAGACGAAGTCTCGACAGCGGACACCTTCCTCCAGCAGCCGCTTGTTATCACGATCGTTCGGGATCGCACGAAGGGGCTCGCACGAAGAGCAGCAGCGCGAGCGACCGCAGTCTATCGGGAAAAGTTGCTCCGATTCGCGATTCGGCCAGGGAAGAGTCCGCGACGTGTCGCGCGGGGCCGAGATGCTATCGGCCGCCGACGTCGATCGCTCGCAGCTCGAAAACAATAGCCGAGGACGTCGCGTGCGAGTGCGAGATCGCCACGAAGACGACGTCGGGAGCGCGGAAATTCGGAGATCGGCACCTCGCCGGCGCCTCGTCGCCGGTCTCGGCGACGCGGCGCCGGCGGAAATTAAGCAGGCTACACACTGCACCGTCGAGCCGAGCCTCCGGTTGGACTGACAATGAGAGAAAAGCCGCCGCAGAGAAAAGTATATGATGTGTGGAATTGTAATGATATAGTAACTAAATTATAGTCCGAAATATCATATTTATATGGTAGTAAGTGTTACCATAATATCGGCAATAATTACGATATAGGCATAACCAACCATAGTATAACCAACCATATAATACTTTTACTAAGAATTATAGTAAGTTAAACTAAAATTATTGTATGGATACAAATATAAAATGGTAGGTAGGTGAAATAACTTTTTTATATAGTTAATATTATCTGAATATGTGCTAAATGATGACTATATGAATATTATTAAATCTCACTATATTTGTGAATGAGAAATTACTATATGTGTGGTAAAAGTAACTAAACAATTATTTAAGACAATCATTGACTGTATACTTGTGTTTATTCTACTATATTTTGCAGGTTCCACGAACTATAAAAATATGATTGACGCTGAAATGAACTATAAAATATAGTGAGGTTATAGTTAATTCAACTATATTTTTCTATCAGTGCGTCGAGCTTGGTAGTGTATTCTGGACGCAGCGAGTGCTCCAAGTATGCCTTTCTGGCTCCTGAGTCGACATTACATTATACGTAGGCAGTCTGAAAAAGTTCTCGACCTGACACATACATGGCATTAGAAACTGTCAAACTTTGTTTGTCAAATTGTATTGGAAAATGGCATCCCTGATACCCTGAAACCCATGTAAAATTTTATTCGATCTGTCAAATCATTCGAGTAGTAGCACCAGTTGAAAAAGCTTTGTGCAAGATGAGTGCCGCATTTGCTAACAACGCATTTGACCAAAAACGCGTGAAATTCGAACGCGTATTTCTCAAGCGTGTTTGGATCGTTTTAAGCAAAATAAAATGGATTTCAAGCGTCGTTTCATAATTGTTGATGAAACTTGCATCCACCGCTATACACCAGAGCGAAAAGAACCTTGCGGAATTACACTTTAACGATGGTATTGAATTATTAAGAAAAACGTTGGAATAAATGTATCGAAGTTTCAGGAGATTATATTGACAAATACGTAAAACATATTTCACGGCAAAAAAAATTGTCTTTCATTGTTAGGCCGAGAACTTTTCAGGCTGCCCTCGTACATGGTATGGACGCTCGTGTCAAGATGGTTAAGTTTGGGATCAAAACGAGATATTTAGCGTTCGCTGCGCGTTCAGAATAAGTGGCAGAATGGACGCGCGAGAGCGCTTCTCCGTTATCTCCGCCCGCGTTCTTCGCCGCTCCGTAACGAATGCACACGAAGTGGATTGCCTGACCGCGAACGAGTTGCTCTCCACGCAACTCGTCGTCCGATGAAGCACATAACGCGAAATACCGCGATTTTCATTGAGACGCGAGGTTAAGTCGCGCGTGACATCTCAACGTTCACGGCGAAATTCGCGGTCGGCCGGCGTGTGATTGACGCGCAGTCGAGGTGTGACTGGTGTGTATTCCGCCTTAGAAAAGCACTTCGTCGTCCTCGTGGTTGCCGTCGTCGCCATGTCGGCGTAATCGAGTTAATCCGGATGTAATTACGTCCTTCGTATTACGATTTCTTGAGCGTTCGTTCTTCCGAACGCTTCTAAACTTGGGAGACGTTTCCGGACTCGTTTCTGTCGCGTAACACTTCCGGTCTTCTTCCTTTCTCTTCCTCTCTCTCTCTCTCTCTCTCTCTCTCTCTCTCTCTCTCTCTCTCTCGCGCGCGCGCGCACGCTCTCTCGTTCTTTCTCTTCTCATTGTTCTTCGAAGGTCTTCTTCCGCTTCGACGCGAAAGATACGATACTCTCGGCGTAAACAACAACAGGATCCACATACGTGCATCGGACCGTGATATCGATCGACGCCGTGGATACAAGAGATAGCGACAAGAGAAAGAAGGCCGTAGAGAGAGGGTAAGATGGAAGGAGGAGAAGCCGCGAGATGTCAATGGGACGATCTTCCGAGACAGCTGGCAAGCAAGAAATACTCGCTGGCGCGAATTCCGGACATTTCGTCTGCCACTCAGGGGAGACGTTGTTCTACATAGCTGATATTTTACAGCACAATTTGCAACGAAGTGTGCCATCTTGTGATTCGCATATATTTCGTATGCATAGATCATTATGCACGGGGCGGAGGGATAGTTTAAGGGCAAATTTTGTCACCGTTGTTCTTTATTTTCTTTTCCTTCTCTCTCTCTCTCTCTCTCTCTCTCTCTCTCTCTCTCTCTCTCTCTCTCTCTCTCTCTCTCTCTCTTCTTCTTCTCTTTTCCTCAATTGTTATACACACAGTTGAAATGTTTCATGTATTAATATCAATGCGGCACGAACGCGAGCTCTGCGATATTTCTAAATTAATATCCTCACGCCTCGTTTGAAACGTAAAAGAGAGAAATCATAGACAGTCATAATGGCTCTTTAATATAACGGTGTATTACATAACGACCCCATTATCTTTGAAAATCGACGCGATAGCCTCTTTGCGCCTCTCTCGACTGACGATGTAATTTGTATTTCAAAAGTTAACGCGAGCCGACGGCGCAAGAGGAGAGCAAACTCGGATATAATTTTCTCGCCGTGCAGAATTTTTCGCTCGAAATTACAACGTGATTCAATACGGAATCGCGGCATACGTTTCACGGGGCGTCTTGAATTTCAATAAGTGACAGCCGTGCGAATGATGGAGCTGGAGAACGACGAGAGGGATGGAGGAGGAGGAGGCAGGGAGGGAGTGAGTGAGTGAGTGAGTGAGTGAACGAATGAGAGAGAGAGAGAGAGAGAGAGAGAGAGAGAGAGAGAGAGAAGGGACGAGTCGCTCCGAGATGTAATTTCTCGGTGTAAAGCGCAGCTGAATTCCGCACAATCGCGACGGATGAAATGCTCGGAAAGACGCCGCCGTCGCCGTCATCTCTCTCCCTCGTCCTCGTCCTTTCTAGCCTCCACCCTCCCGCAGTCCCGCTTTCCGCTTTACTCTCGTCCCTCTCGAGCGCCCGAGAAAATCGCGCCCGAAACGCATTCGCATGCAGAACTCGACCGTGTCGCCGCACATATTGCTGCTCGAAGTTGTATACCGCGATTCAAGGAAGATGCATTACATAAACTGATACGCCAATACCCCGAGATCATAGCTGGAGCTATGAGGAATCTGAAAATCCCGTTCCGTTCCATTCCGTTCCGTTCCGCTCCGCTCCGCTTCGTCCCGAAGCCGAGCGACGACGATCTTTAGCTCGACGTTTTCCAACCATGCGATATTAGATATCCTCCGATGGACATTTATTAAAATGAAATTGATCCTTTCCGGTACACAGCTCGGCGCATAATACACAGTCCCCAACACATAAAATTACATATCCTCTCCGAGCGCGCGCGTAATACATTTCTTTTCTCTCGTACATCTCTCTTTTTACATAATTTCCGTGCAAAATTATTTTCCCCCATGGAAATTAAATTTGTCGTTATTAATTCTCTAAAATGGCCTAACTTCATGCGTTAAATTTCTCACGTCGGTCTGTGCAGATTTGCATAATTATGTTTTGTATTTACTTCATTCCATCTTCTCTCTCTCTCTCTCTCTCTCTCTCTCTCTCTCTCTCTCTCTCTCACGCTCGTTCTCCGCGACACCTCGCTTCGATCTTTCGTTTAATAATTTTTCAAACTACCTTCGAGTCGAATATTCCGCAGTCGCGGTCGCCCGCGTGTATAATTATACGTAAAGTGCACAGTGTGTGTACGCACACACTCGCGTCGGGCACGTCCGATAGCACCCAATGCACGGCAGACGATCAACACGCGCGCGCTCGCGATCCCGCAAATTCGAAGCGCGCGAATTATGGCATTTCCTACGTTTCCTACGTATGCCCGCGTGTTTCTCGCGTCGCTGTATTTCTCTCGCCGACTACTACAAGCGACGCCTTTGCTCCGCTTCGACGTTTCTCCTCGCCCCTAACCCCGTCTCTCTCCTCCTCCTTCTATTTCGCCGCTCGCTCGCTCACGTCCCTATCTTCTTCCTCCGCAGTTTCCGGCTGTGACTTTAACGCGGCTTTACCGCAACAGCAGCAGCAGCAGCAGCAGCCGCAGCTGCTGGATGCACCGACGCGCCTACTATCGCGCGAGAACGCGCGCGCGCGCATATTCGCAGGCGCGGGAGAGAGAGGAAAAAAGGGAGCAAACGGACGAGTAAAAACAGCAGTGCCTTGGGAAATAACGCGAGTGAGATATCCGGCAGTAGAAGAGGGAGAGAGAGAGAGAGAGAGAGAGAGAGAGAGAGAGGGGCAGAGAGAGAGAGAGAGAGAGAGAGAGAGAGGCAGAGAGAGGCGACCGCGCGCGCTAAATGCAAGGATAATGAAAATGTCGATAAGATCGCCCGGGCCAAACCTGCGCCGCATTCGCCGGCGGCTGTGGCAACGCGGGGACAAGGGGAGGAGGCGATCTTTCGTTAATATCGAATGTAATCAACGTGCCGTCATCGGCGCGGAGGAAGCACTGGCCGACACAGGCTAATCGGCCGTGCCGAAAGTATTTATCTCGGGGCCGGAAATTTCAAACGGCGCGCGCACGAAACTTTTTAATTCCGAACCCTATTCCTCCCCGGCTTTATTTCGCTCGGTGAATTTAAAACGGAAAAAAATCACGAACGAACGAGCGAGCGAGCTTCCTCCCTCCCTCCCTCCCTCCTGACGAGAGGGCGAGCGAAGCAGGGGTGGGAAAGGGGTGGGAAGGGAGAGGGAGGTTATATCGAATACGGTGTCGACGTGTGCGCGCACTAATCGCTGCATGCGCGCTAGAATTCGCGGCCCATCGATATCCGGTTTCAAACAAGCGCCACTCGATCGAGCAACGTTAATCGCCCTCGTTCTAGTTGGTCGCATTGGGACGCAAGATCCGTTGTGTCGCGCGCGCTCGTTCACGCACCCCGCGCGCGTGTGTTGTATCGCGTGCACATAATCACCGGGCGCCGATTGACTAAACCGGTTAATAGCCGCGGCTCGCGCGGACCGTATCGCAGCACGCCTCTTCCGTACGCGCTTCTGCGCACGCACCATCCGACCTTATCGTCGGATAACGAGTCGCCGGCCAAGATCGCACCCGCGCGCGCGAGAAGACGCGAGAAGATACTCGCGAGTGGGAGATGACGGAGGGGCGTGTGTGTGTGTGTGTGTGTGTACGCGCGGAAAATTATCGCTATTTCGCGCATGTCGCTCGCGGTTCTGTTACTTTAATACGCGATTTCCGCCGCCGTCGATTGCGTTGAAAAGCTCGACGGACGCTCGCGAATTAGCGAATGTGCACGGCATTTTAGTGTAATCCGAGGCGTGTCTTTTGTCTCGCCCGTCGGCGAGTTCTATTCGTCGGAGCAGCGAGTGTTGCGAAATTAACTGCGAATTTGACTGATGGATGGACGAGCTCTTTGACCGGCCAAGACCGGCTGGGTGATTAAAATTTATACGCGGCAGGACAGCGATGTTTTTAGCGACGCGCGGCCTGTCGTGTCAAACTAATTTCTATCGCAATTTCTATGATGTTCATATTAACAAACTGCGACTGTGTGTGATATTCTATTCTAAATTGAAACACATACACGATTAATGATTATACCAGTGATATTTTCGGTATAATACTTATCTCTCCGGAGAGTCGTCCGACGGGAAAGTTTCGACGACAGATTTCGTTCGTCTGAAAATCGTCGAATCGGCGTTTCCGAATATCGGGACTCAAGGCGGCACTCGGGATCTGAACGCGGGGAACCGGTCATCCGTTTCGCAGCTTCCTCGACGCCGCCTAATTCCCGCGAGTCGATTTAGCGTCGACTGGAAATGATCGCAAAGGGAAAGTCGGTCCCCCGCTGACTTCGTCAAAGATTACGTTGTCGAAGTTTGACGCACGCCTCGCGTGTTTCTACGAACCGCCGCGGCAGGCAAGCGACGTGAATCATTAACCGTGTCGATCTGGCCGCGACAAAGTGAATGCGATAGGAGCTCCGGCGCGTTTTTATGATCAGCCGACGTGTCTTCCGTCCTACCCGGCGGCGGGGGAGAACCAGCGTCGAAACGAACCGCGGGCGAGAGAGCCCGATGACCTTCACGTTCATCCGTGGCTGGCCAAACTTTCCCGGCGACAAGCCAGCCGCGGCGAGGGGAGGGACGGCGAAAACACGACAGATAAACTCGTAACAGCGTTAAATAAATCGCGACCGTTTATCGCGCGCCCGGAAAATCAGCCGAATTTTGTAGCCACCGTGAAAATGCTCTTCAACCCCCGCGGCTCTTCGCCCCTCTCACCAGCGACCGCACTCGTTACACGCGTGCATCAACATGGATTTATCTGTTTCCATGCGAACGATACACCCGTTCGTTCTGTTGTTCCTCCGCGCTGTCGTCGATCGAGTTAGCCCGCTGACACGCTACTTTTGCACATCGCGTCTCCTCTAATTCACAAACACAACAGCCGCGCGCCCTTGGGTCCGGCGAAGTTTGCGCGGAGATCCAACTTCGCCAGATTCACTTCAGCTTGCTTGCGAGCCACTCGAAGCTCCCGCGCGCACGGCGAGGGTAGAGTGGCAGAGAGAGAGGAGAAAGAGAGAGGGGGGGGACTTATCTGATCACCTCTTTCCACTTCCTTGTCTAGCTTTGCGTTTCCGCAGCCGTACACAAGAGGAGAGGGAGGGGGGGGGGGAAGAGAGAGAGAGAGAGAGAGAGAGAGAGCACCGGCTTTTAAAGGGAATCCTTATATACACACGCCGTGAGGGGGTGGAGAAGGAAGGGGACGGGAACGCGTATTCCGGTTAGTAATGAATCGCCGTATCGCGCGGTGGCACACACGCGTCCTCGATTGCGAACTGATTCTCTCTTCCTCCCGTCGACTTTGTCTCACGGGCAAAGTCCCATTGAAGAGAGCCGCGAGAGCCTGGCGCTCTGGCGCGAGCCGGTGGAGACAAGCTTTTCCTCGGGCGCGATATCGCGATTACGCCCGGTCGGTTAACAGTGCGCGAGACAAGTCTCGGCAAAGGTGCGCAGCC